>NW_028243419.1:215000-230000 GCF_964263255.1 Lissotriton vulgaris
AAGCGAACTAAAAAAAAAATTTTTTTAAAAAAAAAGAAGAGTTAGTATAAGGGAAGTAAACAGAGAATAATGTAAATAGAAAGACAGCTAGAGAGAGTAAATGAGAGATACTGTCAATGACATCATCAGCAGTGCATTGCGGGTAAAAAGAGTGGAAAACATTTACCTTATAATTCTTGTTACCTTTTTTAAATATTTTTTCATACTTTCAATCTGTAAAACAAAGAACAAACATTTCAAAAAATATTAAAACATGTATTTAAAAATTAGAAAAGACAAGGGAAAAGGTTCAAAAACAAACAGTTTTTCAACAACTTTGACATTTACAGAAGTCTCTGCTTCTCTACGTTCCCTACACAATCCTAAAGATATATATTCGAAAGAAACTGTATCTTGATATTGCTGAACTGAGGCCTATTTTGAAACATGATGTTTTTCTTGCACTGCTAATGTCTCACAATAGTGATGCAATAGCAGCGCAAAAAAGATGTAAAGTCATAATAAAATTGTGTCTAACATTGTAAATGATTGTTTTAGGATGCAAATAAGATGTGTGCTTTCAAGAGCTTTCTTTGAGGTGAGGCCTCTTTTTTTTATAAAAAAAAAACACTACCCAGAAGTACAGCACTCTAAGCATTAAAATTGATATTTACAGAACTCACCTTACCCATATGTACCACACATTTCTAAATGTATATCATAAGGACAAAAAGCATAACATTAATTATACATGTTAAATGGTTTATTTTTGCTGTTCTCAGAATGTATCAAATTTCACTTAAATCAGTGACTTGAAGGTATTCATCATGTAACAGCGGGGAAAAAAAAACACAATCAAAATGACTGTGTTTAAAAAACCCATACAACCTAAGAAATCTGATTTCAAAACTTCTTAAAATTAACTTACTTTCAATGACGTCGAAGGATCTCCTATAAACAGCATCCACTCTGTTGTGCTTTAAATATTTTCAGCCCGCCACTTTCTGAAAGAAAACCTCCATCGATACGTGAAATATGTTACATAGAAAAAAAACTTCTCTCATTATATCACATGTTTCCACTAGGCCAAATCATGTTGCCGCGATTCGCAAATCTTGTAATTCTTCCAATCAAATCCCGACATTTTCTATTTTCGCAACTTTCAAAAATAAAATATTTGAGATTATTTTCACAATCCTGGACTACTAATATCTTACTCTTCTTTGTCAGTCATGTTCTCCTTTTCCTATGACACTGATACTGCTTACTATGAAGCAGACTTACTTGCATTAGGTTTATATAGTTGAATTTTTAATCGAGACAGCATTGCAGACTTACATTCCCTCTACTTAAAATTTTGGTTTTAAAAACACCAGGTAAGAATTTTTAAGGTCAAACGGCAATTTTTTTTTGAACGTTACAACAGAATCATTACAGAATGACCAGCCGTTTCCAGACTTTAAGTAAGCTGTATAATGTCCTGATGTTGTTGATGGACCATCGTGATAGATAATTGCTACAGTAACAAAAGTCCTCCCTGATATTGACAGCTGAGAAGCCACAAAATTTTTTATTAAAGTTGACAATTTTGTTCCATCAGGCCTACATCGTTGCATCATTAAAATGACATACTGGCCATATCTACGTATAAATAATGTTGACATCATATCACATTTACATTGGCTACACTCCATGTTGTGATCCGCTGCATTTACTAGCTTATTAAAGGAGACTGATTTACTGTCTGGCAAAGTTAAATATATAAATCTTTCTGAGTCTACACTAGTAGTACTTGATACCATACAGTTCTCGCAGTCATGCTGCCATTGATAAGAAAGCCCAAACAGGTGATCTACATCTACACCCTCAACTTGCAATATATCAAGCATATACATTAAAAACTCCTGACAATCTTGCTGATTATTTTCAGAGAAGTCTGTTTGACCTGAACATTCATCTAACAGATAACGAACTTCAGACACACTTTCTACTTTTGTTCGATCACTGCTACATTTCTCGAAAACAGAATTCAACAAACAGCATAAAATTTGTTCAGAATTCAACAGAATCTGTTCTTTTAAACTCTCTAGTGAAAAGAGAACATTAACCACTACATTTGCATAGCAGTTGACACCAGAACTGTTTTCAAATTGAAAACCGACAACATCTTCAACAGAATCCACTTTCTTTCTGCTAACAATTTTCGGTTCATTGACTTTTAGTCTTTTTGCAACAACCTCCCTACTATTACTGCTATTTCTACGTTTGCGGCCTACCACACGTTTCTCAAACAAAGGATATTGAGGCAAATGTGGCGCATACTCTCTTCTTAACCTATTGTATTCCTTAACACAATCTAGATCCGCACAAATGTTTGTGACATCACAGTCAATCAAGTACAATCCCGATAAAGTTCTAACTCGTGACAATGCCACATATGCCATACCCTCCTTGAACACAGAACTGCCAATATTCACCAATGCACAGTCTACACTTAAACCTTGCGATTTATGGATTGTCACCGCATATGCCAAGCAAACAGGAAACTGTTTACGGCGAACATATAAATCTTTAACAAGCAAAAACCTAGCAGAACAACGACCAATTTGCTGTACTTCCTCAATGCCATCAAATTTAATTTTTAAAAATTCTATTCCATCTCTATTTCTGTATTTCTCAAAATCAACAACATTACCCATTGATCCATTTACCAGACCTCTTTCTACATGTAAATTCCTTCTCAAAATAATTCGGCAATTTAAACACACATTCAAAGTCTTTTCAAAACCCGCTGTTTTAGATATAGTCTTCTCTAATGAATCCAATTTTGATTTCAAATTGTCTGACAAAATAATTGTTGATCCCATATGCTCTAATTTGTCGATAGCTTCAAGTTTCACAATCTCTTGCTTTTCTAAATTCAACATTTTGTTGTTGAAGATGGCACATTCTGCAAGAGTTGGCATGAGACATATCCCGGATTTCTTCTCAGTAATTTTCTGAAAAATATTCTCAGGCACAATATCTTGTTTGGGATACAAATTTGACAGTAACCGTGCATTTAAAGCTTCTTTCCCATGCTCGGTCACTTTTCCAATTCTAATATCTTGTAGAATATTCTTGTAATCTTCATCCTTTGCCTGACGCATATTTTGATGCAGTTCTGCATAATTGAAGTTTAACCATATATTGACGTTGCCAATGCTCCCTAGGCACTTCCTGGTATCTTCATGCGTGAGTATTTTGAACACAGGTTGACCTTTTACTGGTGTCAGCTGTAGAAGATCTCCGAAAACAATAATGTGTTTCCCACCAAATAAGACATCATATTCAGTTTTAAGTACTTCTTGCATTCTCAAATGCACAAAGGCAAGCATGACATTGGAAACCATGCTTACTTCGTCAATGATAAGTAGTTTCATTTTCCTCAAAACTCTTGAAACTTCACAGCAAGCATCTCCAGATAACTTGTTGTATTGTAATTTGTTGTCATGCTCCACCGGCAGCATCAATAGACGATGCAAAGTAATACCTTTAATATTATGTGCTGCCAGTCCAGTAGGAGCGGTGACAACACAAGACAGCGATGACTCAGTCCTTTCCTGCAAATAACAAGAGATTGCTTTAATGAGGAAACTTTTTCCAGTTCCCGCTTCTCCACTCACGTACAGTCGGACAGGCTTCAACGACGTACACGAGCACTCTTTCTTCTCATGACTTAATCCGTGCTCAATTTCCTTGGTAACTTCATCATATATTTTCCTCTGCTCAACGTTGAGTTGTTTTTCCAAGTCTTGTAAGTTAACTGAATCCTCCTGAGCATGTGCCATGGCTCTTTCTACTTCATTCATAGCAGTGGCAGCTTCATTTTCGATAATAGGTCCTCCAAGTGGATCTTGACTCAATGAAACAGAACTCTGACTGTCCTGAGAACTGTCTCTGGCAATCTCGGCTGCAATCGTTGCTTCCTGCTCAATTTCCAAAGTTAGCATTTCTTGATATTTAGAAAAAGCAGGACATTCTATGGACTCCTTGGCTGCATTGAAAGAGTCTTCGTAACAGAGGAAATCTCCAAGCAGTTCCTCTTCTGCACGCCAAGGCTTGAAAAGTTGCAAAAGTGCTAAATAGAAAAACTCCTTTTTTTCTGGAGATTCGCCACTTAATTTTCGATGGTTTACTAATTGGCATTTTCTTTGCTTGACCAGGCATCCCTCACTTCCAATTACAGCATACACTCCTTTCTCAATATCTTCTTTGATGTTCCTCTTGAATATATAATTTTGGAGAACCTCATATAGACAAATATTCTCAAGGTGACTGCTTCGATTTGGATAATATGTATCCAACATGTTGGTCTTCAAAATGTCGGTACTGTTTGGTTCCTTTTCTGCCAAATACTCAATTTCCCGAACAGGTTTAAGAACTCGATTTCGCGTTGCAGCAAGACCAAGACTCGCCCAAACGAGACTCCTGGATTTGGCATAGAGACTTGCTGAAGACAATCGATCAGAACATTCGTAAGCTCCGATTTCTCGATGCGACAACATCTTCAGACTGAAACTGTACAACTTCTTGCTGAGGCTCTTTTCATGGGAAATGTCCTCCCACATATCCTTCAGTTCGGTCTTTTCTTTTTTGGTGATGTAAGATGTCACATACCGAGCCACAGCCATACAGTTGTCAGCCACAAACTGTATATCCATGTTGGCATTCCACATGGACAAAATCACTGGGTTGTAGTCATTGATGTACTTGGACTCTTCGTTCCTTTTCAAATTGTATGTATTCTTGGGTGATTTCCTCGTCACATTATGTCGCAGCGAAGACATCAAACTGTTCACTCTTCCTTTAGAAATCACCGGTCGTGGAAAGTTGAAACGACATTTGGTGTAGAACTTGTCCTTGTTTCTGAATTTACGACGACAGTACTTTCCACAACGATGGCTTTGGAAACGTAGAACTTGTTCTCTTAGACTTTTCTTCTCCGTTGCGTTTGGAACAGCACACGTAGAATACTGTTCGATGAAATTCATCACTAAGTCATCCGGATCTGTTCCAAATTTAGGTGCATCCTTGATCCACAGCAACATATGTATATGAGGGGCACCTCTTGCTTGGTACTCCTTTCTCCAGAAGAAATCCAACACCTCTCCAAGAGGTGGATTCTTTTTATTTGTGATGAAAGACATCATAGCTTCAAATCTATGATTGAAGTACCTGCATACATTCACAGGATCCAAAGAACACAGTTCTCCAGGTGTCTTGAATTCAATGTTTTCAATATTTCCATTTGCCTCTCGTAGAAATTCAAGTAAGTCATCCCAGCCATACTCGGCACAGCTCAGAGTGAGGAACCATGTCGGAGTTCCTAAGTTCCTCAGCATACATTTTAAGTCACCATGACGACGGTACCAGTACTCATTAGTACCACGCTGACACGCCATGAGATTAATTAAGTGAGAATCCAAAATACTGTCTTGGACATTGACTTTATGCATAAAGTCACTTGCCGAGATGTTTCGCATCTGTATACCACTTTTTAAGATGTGGTTCACTGCATATGACAGTCCAGACAGATCGCTTTCAAACAGGAGATGAAACAAATAGGGAATGCATTGCCGAAACCTAGGATCTTCTGCATACAATCGTAAAGTCCGGTATTCAGACGCAGGAATTTCACGAGGTCGCTCATCATATCTTCCTCCTTGACCTGTGGGAAATAGCTGTGGGAAACACCGAGCTTCCAAACTTTCCTCCCAAACACTAATGGGACTCCCTTTGGCTTGTTTCATTTGAAACAACTCAATAGCATTCCCCATCACTTCCTTGGAATGCAAAGGATGAACACTATAATGTTCATATATTTCTTCACTTTTAGAGGCCTCTACTTTCTCAATTTGGCCAGCACACAAATCGCTATCCTCTTCATCACTTACTTCCTCTTCTGCAACATATACATTCTTATAGTACTTATTATTTTTCTTCAAATACACTGTTGCCTTTTTGACTTTCCTAACATCCACTAAATCTTGCCATATTTTCTTATTCTTTGTCGGAACCCCATTAACCAAGATAACCAGAGGTTCCTCTTCCACTTTTTCTATTCCAATTGTGTTAATGTTTTTGTTCAAATCTAGAGGCAAATAAACAACTCTTCCCTTTAATCCTCTCTGTAAATCTGCTGGAGGCAATTTCCCTGTCTTTGGCTCCATTCTTACAATAGCCTGAAAGGGATGGATACTTTGAATCAAAATAGATTCATAAGTATTTAAATCCTTCAATTCAGAAGGAATCTCAACCAATTCCAGATTATTATGAACTGCCCTAGCAGGCATCTGGTTTTGGTTTAATTTATTACAACAATAAGTACACACACGTTGATCCGATCCCAAATCAAAATAATTTTCTACCATCAAGTATGTGGCTAAATCCTTCCATTCACTATTATTTTCCCTTTCACTTTTTGCATATAAATCCACTACCTTAGTCTGATTCTTATAATAAGTGCGTCGACAACATACACAAGTGAAATTAGGCCTCTCACTTGATTTCATCTGAAACGTGGCAATTTCCTTCTGAAAATTATCTGTACTGGAAACCTGTACATTATCTTCCACATTACCCTCTACTTCAGGGTCAATTTGAACATTCTCATCTTTACTACCAAAGTAACAAAACTCAATTTCTTCACAAAGATTCTTCACATCTATTTCAGAACCATGCAAAAGAGCAGCACATAACTGTTTAAGCATAATTGCTGGACTCTTAGCATAATACAACATTCTCACTAATTTTCTCACTTTATTATGATGCACTGCTAGCATCCTGAAATGATGAAAAACACTCTGGCATACTCTCCTGGAAAGACAAGCCAGTGAATGACCACGCAAACCTGTCATTTGTCTCACTCTGCAAGGATCTAAATCTTGCAACAACTTCATTTTCTGCTTCAAACTTTTCTTATTAAATGTCCGTATAAAATCACATAGCAAATTGATGGAAACCTGTCGCACACTGCAAATAGAACTACACTTCCAAATGTACACAGGACCCTTAGGACGTCTTCCTAAAACCTCATCACTTAGCGCCTCTTCTGTCTCTGTTGTCACAAGTAGTTCTTTTTCAACTGGACAACCATCCTTCACTTCATAAGCTCGACCACTGATGTCAACTGCATGCACCAAATCATTATCCTGAAAATAAGTCTCCTCATTAAAAAATGCCTCAGAACTTGAACTATGCATCCATTCTCCAGAAAAAACTTCACAAAAGTTAGTACGATTTACTACTCTCTTCCATCTACTTTTTGTTTTGAAATCAGAAATTACCTTGCTTAGTTTCCTAATTCTATTGATTACCAAAATAAACAACTTTCGCTTGATTTCAAAAGCATGATCAATAATTTTCTCTACATTTTTCTTCTTCCTATAAAATGCCGCTTTCTGTTGGCCTTTCTTTTTAATATTTTTCAATAAATTAACTAATATCCTATTACGGAACATTCGTTGTCGAATGTCCCTAAACTGTTGTTTCCTTCTACTATCATGCACAGAGTTATCTCTTCCTCTACCAGTAACATTTGTGATGGGTCTCTCCTTTCCATTTAAATTACTTCTCTTTTTGTTAAGAGACACATTTTTTTGAGCAAAATTTTTTTTACTACAAATATTTCTTAAGAATGATTTCGTGCTCTTACCCGGACCTTTCTTGGTGTTTTGACAAGTATTTGGGGAAGAGGACTGCTGCAATAAAACATCATCCTGCTGTCTTTGACGTTTTCTAGCCTTTCGTATTCGACTTCTGGAAGGCATTTTCCAAACTATGAAAGAATCTGCAGTTGAATCTGTGAAAAAATATAATATAAAATGTTATTAACCACTATTACCAAACAGTAAATAAATAACAGTCATCTAAAACTTAATGCTGTACTAATTATTTAACATAGCAAATATTTTCCACCAGCACTGCATCACAAAAATGACACTCAATGGTACAAAACAGGCATACAACACTCATAAATCACTCCCTAATATTTTAAATCATTAATTCAGGATGACGATAAGATGTAGCCTATCTAAAGGTTTGTTTAGGCCCAGATCTTTGGACTGGGGTGAATGTGTGTCATTGATCCACATTCAGTCCATCACCTGTTTTGTTTATTTGAGGTGAGGCCAACACATGGTTGCAGATAAGATTTTCACTGAAAAAAAACCAAGGTAAAAAAACATGTGAAGGCCTACCAATGAAGTAAATCATTAAATGAAAACCAATACATTTCTGGAAATATGCACTACTAGTGCTTCATAAGATGTTTTGGATCATATTTATAAGTTATTTGAGTATCTAGTATGCTATTTTACATTCTTCATGGTGCAAATTTATTGTAAATACGCTCCCACCTGCGGTTGGCAAATTTAGATTTTGATTATGGGAGTTAGATAGGCATGTTAATAATTTCCCAAAAATGGTATATAACCCCAAACAACCTTTGAAGCAAATGCTCTTAGCCATGTTATCCACCTCCCATTGGATAACATGGCTAAGAAATGCTTGCAAATGTGATAAAAAAAGGCCTGCAATGCATGAATAACGCAGAAAAATCAGCGATATTCATGCATTTTCCAACAAATGCTCTTAGCCATGTTATCCACTTCCTATTAAATAACATGGCTAAGAACTGCTCAGGGCCCCATGAGGAACGCTTTCCATTTAAAAAGGGAAAAATAACATCAAAGACACTAAAATGCCTTCTAAATATGAACCCAAACAACCTATGAAGCAATGTGAAAAAAACGGCCACAATGCATGAATATAGCAGAAAAATCAGCGATATTCATGCATTTTCCAGCAAATGCTCTTAGCCATGTTATCCACTTCCTATTAAATAACATGGCTAAGAACTGCTCAGGGCCCCATGAGGAACGCTTTCCATTTAAAAAGGGAAAAATAACATCAAAGACACTAAAATACCTTCTAAATATGAACCCAAACAACCTATGAAGCAATGTGAAAAAAACGGCCACAATGCATGAATATAGCAGAAAAATCAGCGATATTCATGCATTTTCCAGCAAATGCTCTTAGCCATGTTATCCACTTCCAATTAAATAACATGGCTAAGAACTGCTCAGGGCCCCATGAGGAACGCTTTCCATTTAAAAAGGGAAAAATAACATCAAAGACACTAAAATACCTTCTAAATATGAACCCAAACAACCTATGAAGCAATGTGAAAAAAACGGCCACAATGCATGAATATAGCAGAAAAATCAGCGATATTCATGCATTTTCCAGCAAATGCTCTTAGCCATGTTATCCACTTCCAATTAAATAACATGGCTAAGAACTGCTCAGGGCCCCATGAGGAACGCTTTCCATTTAAAAAGGGAAAAATAACATCAAAGACACTAAAATACCTTCTAAATATGAACCCAAACAACCTATGAAGCAATGTGAAAAAAACGGCCACAATGCATGAATATAGCAGAAAAATCAGCGATATTCATGCATTTTCCAGCAAATGCTCTTAGCCATGTTATCCACTTCCAATTAAATAACATGGCTAAGAACTGCTCAGGGCCCCATGAGGAACGCTTTCCATTTAAAAAGGGAAAAATAACATCAAAGACACTAAAATACCTTCTAAATATGAACCCAAACAACCTATGAAGCAATGTGAAAAAAACGGCCACAATGCATGAATATAGCAGAAAAATCAGCGATATTCATGCATTTTCCAGCAAATGCTCTTAGCCATGTTATCCACTTCCAATTAAATAACATGGCTAAGAACTGCTCAGGGCACCATGAGGAACGCTTTCCATTTAAAAAGGGAAAAATAACATCAAAGACACTAAAATGCCTTCTAAATATGAACCCAAACAACCTATGAAGCAATGTGAAAAAAAACTGCCGCAATGCATGAATATAGCAGAAAAATCAGCGATATTCATGCATTTTCCAACAAATGCTCTTAGCCATGTTATCCACTTCCTATTAAATAACATGGCTAAGAACTGCTCAGGGCACCATGAGGAACGCTTTCCATTTAAAAAGGGAAAAATAACATCAAAGACACTAAAATGCCTTCTAAATATGAACCCAAACAACCTATGAAGCAATGTGAAAAAAACGGCCACAATGCATGAATATAGCAGAAAAATCAGCGATATTCATGCATTTTCCAGCAAATGCTCTTAGCCATGTTATCCACTTCCAATTAAATAACATGGCTAAGAACTGCTCAGGGCCCCATGAGGAACGCTTTCCATTTAAAAAGGGAAAAATAACTTCAAAGACACTAAAATGCCTTCTAAATATGACCCCAAACAACCTATGAAGCTCTAACAGTACATATCCTGAAATTTAATTCATTTCAAAATTCGTTTTTAAACACAGCATATAAATCAATTGTATACCTGCATTCATGAAGAAATGACTAAAAATGTCCTTGAGACACATGAAAGTGTTTTCTGGAATGCCCTAGCACCATTTTTGGGACACTATTAACATGGCTAGGTAACTCCCATAATCAAAATCTAAATTTGCCAAGCACAAGTGGGAGCGTATTTACAAGACACTTGTCCCATGAGGAACACTTTACATTTTAAAAGGCGAACACAACATCTTAGACACTCAAATACCTTATAAATATGGCCCAAAACAACCTATGAAGCTCTAGCAGTACATATCTAGAAATGTAATTGATTTCTTAAATCGTTTTTAAAAGCAACATATCTGTTTCAGCTTACATAACAGACCATGAAATGGCCTCCATGTATTACAATATCTTGTGTAACTGCATGCCAGAATGTTACACCAAATATGCAATTATAATTTCTCTTTGAAACTAATTCTATTAGTATATCACTAGAGACAAAACCACATTTTAAAAACACAGCTTTCTTCATCATTTTCTCCTTAAATCATACTATTCTCTATCTAAATTAAATAAATCTTTTCTCACCTTAGCAAATATTTTTTGAGTTTTGAAAACAGTCTCAGAAATACACCAAATTGTCTTCAGCAGAAGAAAAAGGATGCACTCCAAAGGCTGCAGCTATTGAAAGCACAGAAATACAGATATTCTTTTCACATATCTCTCATATTAGCCAATCATACCTCTTCCCTCACTTTTTTCAAATCAAAACCCTTCCCCCCTCTGCCCTGTCTGCCTTGTTTCCATAGCAACCACCTCCTGGAAGACCTCTCATGTTTGCAAATTCACACAACAATGTTTCAATTGAACTCTGAACTCTCAGTGCACCTGCGTATCCAGTGCAATCTTTCATTAAATGTTTCTTCCTTGACCATTCAAATTACATCTTTCAAAGAACACATCCATGCACCCTAACTTTCTGTTTTCAGAAATGGAAATGCACCAATCACTGCTAATGAATCATTAGCATTGTAAATCCACAGTTTTTTTTCTTTAGAAACTCCTACTGTTTCAACTGCCCTTTCATTACCACACTTCATCTGACTGCAGAACAACCTTCTTCCACCATGTTTAACGTCTGGATTGTTGGACATAGTTACATCCACTGGGCTCAAAGGTATGCTGAGAGCAGAAATTTACACAACCTCAATTTACAAGATGTGGAAATTAAGTGGTTGGGCCAAAGAGGATTAAAATGTCACCAATTGATACCATTGGTGAAAACCTTTATGCATTTGCCAAAACCTGACCTGTTAATAGTGCACTGTGGAGGTAATGATTTGGGCACTTTGACAGGGGTAGGTCTGGAAATGCTTTTAAAGGACACCTTGGAGCAATTAATGGCACTTTTTCCTCAAACTGCCTTGGTATATTCCAATATATGCCAAAGACAGAAATGGAGGTGGTCCAACCAATTTTGTCCACAAATTGAGAAAGCGAGGAAGCATGTAAACAAATCTGTTTCAGCTTACATGAGAGACCATGGAATGGGCTCTCTGTACAACAATAACTTGCGTTACTACATGCAAGATATCTACAGAGGAGATGGAGTTCACTTCTCAGATGAGGGCAACAGAATTTTCATTCTGAATTTAAGACTCTGCATTGGTACCTACTTATAAGTACCTAAATGTACCATAAACCCAAAAGCTCTTCTCAGAGCTACCCTACATCTGATCACTCACAATTATTATTTTTCTCTAACTTTTTTCACTAATTTTCCACAAAATTCGCTCCCCGGAGCGCTACCCGGTTCGCTAACCGAAAGCTAACCTCGCGGAATTTTTTTAAAAAAAATTTTTTTTCCGCACATATAAGCCTCCTCAGCCACGCTCAGAAAACCTAGGGGGTCAAGATAAGTCTACCATGACCCCTTCTACCCATTCTAAACATTATTTGCCCTCCATCTTGTATCTTAATGCGAACGAAACACAAAATGGTGGACTCCCGTGATGCTTAAGGTTCGCTAACCGGGCAGCTTCCCGGAAAGCGGTCCTAAAAAAAGGCGGGAAAGTAATTTACAGAATAACGACTAGAAACACTCTCACCAAATATAGATTAGCTCATACTACATAACAATCCCTTCCATTCTCACAAATTTCATTGAAATTCCATTTAGCCATTTAGCCTGTAGACCTCTCCAAGTACCGTGAGGTAAATTACTTCACAAAACACATCTGAATTGTTGGAATTGACAACCAATGAAAATGTTACTTTCATTTTCTACTTTTATTACCTGACATTTGATTGGTTATATACCTGTATATATATAAAGGGAGAGAAGGAAACACAGCCATTTTGACTACTACTTCTTGTTGTACCTCCTATTTCAAAAGCTTCAAAAAACTTCAACTTCTTTGTGAAGGTAAGTTATAATTTAATATATTGTGCACTATGACTTAATATAGTAGACTTTTTCTGCTACATATACACTATCCCTCTGTAGTAGTAGTGTCTTGGTTAAATCACATACACTTTTTTTTAGTCCTATTTCCACTCTCATACTATACACTGCCAAAAGATAAATTCACTGATAAAAACTGCCTATCTAAAATTAATCCCAACAGTGCCCTATCTCTACTAATATATATTTTTTTAATCCAAATTTCAGGCAAAATGGAAGGCGAGCAGCAAGTTTCATTTTCGATTGAACTGAAGGAGAGCAGCCAAGACAAACTTGATGACTTTATGGATGACAGTAGAGACCACGAACTTCTACAATGTGTTGAAGCAGTAGACAACTTGCTTCAAAATGAAAAACAATTACACCCTATAATAAATTATGACATTTCTGACAATGAAATGTTAGAAAATTTAATAAAGTATGAAACACAATCATAATAAAAAAAATAAATAAATAAAGAAAACAAAAAAAAACAAGAAAAACAACAAACAATTAACATACAGTATTAGAAAAGTCTTTCATTCTTTTATCCATAAAGTTCGCTGCCCAGAAAGCTATCCGGTTCGCGAACTTGGCGCTTACCACGCAAAAAAAAATTTTTTTTTTTGGACCCTCCTAGGCCCTTTTAAAACCTCCACATAAAACCTAGGGGGTCAACGAGGATCTACTATGCCCCCTTATGGTAATTTCCCCCTTTGTTTTGGCCTCCTCTTGTCTCTCGATCCTACCGAGAGACAAGATGGCGGCCGCTCCGGACTGTTTAGAATGTTGACAGACACCGGAGGGCCAATCAGCTTCTCATCGCAAAGTTCCGTTACGCGAAAGGTTCGCGAACCGGATCGCTGCCCGGAGCGCTGTTACAGATATATATCTTGATTTAAACGTTAATTTCTCAAAATCCACTGAAGCACATATATTGAGACCTAGCAAAGGCACATCGGGCTAACAGTCCCTACAATTTTGCCAAGTTTCGTGAAAATCCATTCAGCCGTTCGGGCTAAAAGTGAGTCCAACCGCCCTATGGAAATTAACATGGGAAAAAGGCGTTTTGGGACCCCCCTTTTTTCTCGGCCCCCCCTCCACAAAACCCCCCCAAATTTTCAAGGTCTGCTCAGAAACAAAATGTGCCATTTTCCTGAAAATTTCAGCCAATTCCGTCCACGAACGCAAAAGTTATTAGGCATAGAATTTTCAGAAATCCCATAGGGAAAAAATCCTAACTATATATACCTACTGGCGACCGCCAGTAGGTAATATATATATATATATATATATATATATATATATATATTCACTGAAAAAACCATAGGTTTCACACCAGTTATAGTTAGGAATTAGCATTTAAAAAACCTATGAAATTCACTGAAAAAACCATAGGTTTCACACCGGTTATAGTTAGGAATTAGCATTTAAAAAACTTATTAAATTCACTGAAAAAACCATAGGTTTCACAGCAGTTATAGTTAGCTGGAAATTTTACTGATATAAAACCATTGAAATTCCCACGTTATAGTTAGTCGGACTCACTATAACTTGCGCGTGCAATGCACTGCTGATGACATCACATATTACATCACTCATGACATGGTCAGTGACATCACTCATGACACCATCCTTGTGACATAGTGACAGACCTCCTTTCACTATAATGTAACACTTGAGACACATATTCAAAAATAGAAACTGAAATTTTTAAAAAAATGGAGATACCTATATCAGTTACAACAAGCAATTCAGTAATTCCACTATCTATATACACATCCACTCATTCACCAACAGTTCTATATAGTCACTCATACATATACTCACTCATCATATGAAGTGATACACCTATACATCCTGTTACACACCGACATTCATCCAAAAGTTACTCACACACATATTCACACGTGCAAATAAACTATTGAACATCCATTTATTTGAATATAGAGTTATACACACACTTCCACCTTACTTCTATTTAAAATTACACATATTTATTCTCTTAAACAATCACTTATAGAAACACATACTTATTTAAACAGGAACTCTTACAATCTCTTACTCTCACATATACTCACTTATATACATCAATATTCATATATACTAGATTAAAACATATGTAGTTACTGATAAAGACACTAGTGAGACAGTCATTCACTCACTAACAAACACATATAGACACTCATCCACCCATACA
>NW_028243420.1:0-18738 GCF_964263255.1 Lissotriton vulgaris
TGCGACTCACTAGCCATCTTCTTACACCGCAAGATCACTGACATCCATGACAGCTTCAACACCACAACCGCCCGACTACGCCAGACTCCACCTCCCCTGTGAACACCACCAGCGCCAACCGCCTGACCTCCTGGTCCAACGTTAACGACGATGAGACACGCAAGGTCATGAACTCCATCCACTCAGGATCTCCGTCTGACTCGTGCCCACACCACGTATTCAACAAACCAGACGCAGCCGTCGCACCCCAACTAGGGAAGGTCATCAACATCTCCTTTGAAACATAACATTCACGGAAATCTGGAAGTACGCCGAAATCAACGCCCTCCTCAAGAAGCCCAAACCGGACCCCAAGAACCTCAAGAACTTCTGGCCCATTTCCCTCCTCCAGTTCCCGGAAAAGGTCATTGAGAAAATCGTCATCATGCAACTGGCCCGCCACCTGAAAGACAACAACATCTTGGACCCTTCCCAGTCCGGATTCAGATTAAACCACACCACCGAGACAGCCCTCATCGCCGCCAGAGACGACATCAGGCGCCAACTAAACAATGGCGAAACATCAGCCCTCATCCTCCTGGACCTGTCAGCCGCATTCAACAAGGTCTGCCATCGCACTCTAAAGACATGCCTCCTAGAAGCTGGAATCCAAGAGAAGGCTCTTGACTCGACCACGTCCTTCCTCTCAGACAGAACCCAGAGCATCCGCCTCCCACCCTTCCGATCCGAAGCTACCGACTTCATCAGCGGCGTCCCCCAGGGCTCATCCCTCATCCCAAAGCTGTTCAATGTCTACATGGTCCCCCTCGCATAAGTGGCCTGCTCTCACGACCTCAACATCATCTCCTATGCTGACGACACCCAGCTCATCCTCTCCCTCATCAAGGACCCACACACCACCAAAACCAACCTCAACGAGGGACTGAAGGCCATCGCCGACTGGATGAGGAACAGCCGTCTGAAGCTGAAATCGGACAAGACGGAGGTCCTCATCCTCTGACCCATTCCCTCAGCCTGGGACGACTCCTGGTGGCCGACCACTCTGGGAACAGCACCAACACCCACTGACCATGCATGCAATCTAGGATTCATCCTCGACTCCTCCCTCTCCATGTCTAAGCAGGTCAACGCCGTCTCCTCCTTCTGCTACAACACCCTCCACATGCTCCGCAGGATCTACAAGTGGATCCCGACCGAAACAAGAAGAACGGTGACATAGGCCCTCGTTAGCAGGAGACTGAACTACGGCAACGCACTCTACGTAGGAATCCCAGCCAAACACCTATGATGACTACAACGCATCCAAAACGCCTTCGTCTGATTGATCGTCAATGTCCCCCGCCGCAGCCACATCACCCCCCACCTGAGAGACCTACACTGGCTCCCTGTCGACAAGAGGATCACCTTCAAGCTCCTCACCCACGCACACAAAGCACTCCACAACGCCGGACCAGCCTACCCGAACAGCAGACTCAGCTTCCACACCCCCCCCGCCAGCTCCGCTCCACTCCGCTCCACTCCACCAGACTCGTCCTCGCCGCTGTCCCCCGCATCCAACGAATGACCTCCGGCGGCAGATCCTTCTCCTACCTCGCCGCCAAGACTTGGAACACTACCCACATACGGCAGACCCAAGACCTACTCGCCATCAGAAGACTCCTCAAGACCTGGCTCTTCGAGCAGTAACAGCATCTCCCTCTCCCCTCAGCGCCTTGGGACCCTCACGGGTAAGTAGCACACTTTACAAGTACTCTGATTGATTGATTGATTGATTGACATTTTGCCGAATTGT
Organism: Lissotriton vulgaris; assembly: GCF_964263255.1. Taxonomy (NCBI): domain Eukaryota; kingdom Metazoa; phylum Chordata; class Amphibia; order Caudata; family Salamandridae; genus Lissotriton; species Lissotriton vulgaris. Next base: position 1,793 of record NW_028243420.1, read on the forward strand.
ATAAGGCTAAATGTTGATATGTTATTATTGATGGTATGAGGGCTGAGCTCCGTGAAACACCGAAAGGAAAAATACACAAGCAATATGTAAGTGGCAAATTGACATGTAATTAATTTAAAGTCTAAGTGGGTATCTGCTGTCTTTATTATGGACCCCACTTGGCAGGATTCAAAAAGTTCAAAATCAGGGTATCTGGGCAAGCAACAACACCAATACTACATCTGCCGTAACAACATGTTTCTACCGTAGGTCGGAGACCATATGGGTTGATGGCATTCATCAGGATGCGATCCCTAAAAAAGAGGTTTTACATACGTACCCCCCTAGCCTTCTCACTACATGGTAGGGAACTTTTTGGGGCTGTGATTGCCCTTTTTGTAGACACAACGTCTGTGTACCCAAGTTTCACAATGATGATCCTAACTCGGGGACAGAGTGTGAACCCTGTTCTGTTGTAACACTTACTTCAAGGTATGGAAGTCCCCTATTCGGCCACTCGGATCCCTCCGATGGTGGCTGCTACAACCTGTATCCTGCTTGCCAAATGAAGGAATTGTAAATGACCCACATGATCTTGGAATCACACATCACTGCTACCAGAGAGCAAACAGTGACCCACGGAAAAGGAGGAACAACTATAAAAATTCAGGACAGATGAGAAACACTTAAAGGAAGAGGATGACCTGTGGCCTGTATGACTGACCTTTTTCTGTGTGAGACAAGGGTGGCTTCTCCAATTCTAAAAGGCAGTAAAGATATATTGAATTGGTTAACCCACCTTTCCTTGGGGGCTGAAGCCCAGAATGCAGAGAGAAGTGCTAAAACAACATGCCTTCCCCATTCTGCTGAATTAAAAGCATGCAAAACCCAAATCTGGTTACAGATCTAAGTAAGCCCTCCTATGTGACAGCCGGCAAATCAGTGTTGCTGAGCAAGCATGTATTTCAGTAAGGGTATCCTTACATAGTTGGCCCATATTTCACCACTTTAATTCGACGACCAGCCTGTCACAAGTCATTATAGCATCATGGTACTGTAGACCCCATGTTTGATCCTACATAGATCCTGCTACTAGCTCGCTTATCCTAAAGAATTCATATAAGGTAACAAACAGCAAAGGTAGCGGCAAATAGCACCATATCATATGGTGATACGATGAGCTGCATTTTTTGTGTATGTTGCCAATTATCAAAGTAAACTTATGTGCCAAGTGGTCTCCTAGGCCTGTATTACAAATAGGGTGCACTTTTCCCGTTTGTGCAGAGACGCACATTTAAGCAGGTGAACTGGATTTAAAGAGGGAAAGTGCCTCCCCCCCCCCAATATGATGAATGCACTGCCCTCTGGATAGGCTGTGAAATCACAATTCCCTGGGGGCAGCGCATTCAAGTGAAATACTGAACGGCTTCTTCAAAGGAACTCTGTGTTTCTCTGTGCAGCCGGCTAACCGCCTGCACTTTGCTTTGAAGTGGGGTAGAGACCCCCTTGCAGGTGGGTGCAGTTGGTGATGTTACACACTTGCTGGGGAATGTTTGAGGGGTTCATGGGACTGGTCTTAGAGGTCACACTGACAGTGCAACATCTTTTTGTGGCATACTGTCAGTGCACCTGAATCTATAGTACGGCGCGGGTGCAGAGGCAAAGTGATTCCCTCATTTGCATCTGGCCACACCTAAATGCAAATGACGGAACATTGCATTACGATAGTGCTTGTGCTACATGTGCACCAGTGGTATCACTTAACAGAAGGGGCTACAGACACTTGTGGGCCCCCTACTTTAATACCAATAGCAGGCGCACAGAACTATGGTGCACCTGTGGTACTTTCTATAAGACAACTCCTGGTGTCCTTACTGCAAGTAGCTAACCTGGCCGAGCCTGTAAATGCTTTTCTTACCAAAAAACTATTGCACATTTTTGGACTTGGGCCTCTCTGCAGGGTCACCCCTAACAATTTGCCTTCACCGCTTGAATTTTTCTGAATTCGTTTTGTTGGCCTTAGGACTCTTTGGACTTTACCACTGCAATTCAGTGATAAAGTGCTTGTGCTCGCTCACTAAACCATGGTGAAAGTGGGTTACACCTGATTTTCATATTTATTTAATTGTAAGTTCATGGTACAGTGGCATACCATGCACCCAGGGCCTGTAGATTAAATGCTACTAGTGGGCCTGCAGCACTTATTGTGCCACCCACTTAAGGAGTCCCTTAAAACATGTCTCAGGCCTGCCTTTAAAGCCTTAATGTAGTTTTAAGCTGTCAGTTTGACTTGGCAAAACCAATCCCTTACCAAGCCTAAAACTCCCATTTTATTACATGAAAGTCATCACATGTTATGGCCCTAGGTAGCCCATAAGACAGGGTGAATTATAATTGAAAGGTTGGGCATGTACTTTCAAGTTTTACATATCCTGATAGTGAAAAACTATTTATCACATTGGATAACATTGGGCTGCCTTATTACATTTAATAAGTGCTAACCTTTGATTGGGAACAAGTAAACATTTTATGTTTGGTGTCTGAGAAATTGTAAGTTAAAACTCTATTTATGCACCCTTGTGGGGCAAAGCTGGCCTTCGTATTGGTGGTAAGGTGCTTAACTTGGGCATGTGACCGCGGGGCCAGGGAAGCACAGCTGAAATGTTGTCTTTTCAAGTAGTTGCATGAATAGCACTGGAAACTGATAAGACTGCTGCCCCCTTCTAACTACTGGAGCTGCGATGATGATTGCTCTGACCTGGTCCACATCCTCTGTGATCGTACCACTCTTCTGGGGGACAGTGGGTGCCATGCTTAGGGCGACTCTTCTGGTCTCGGTACCCCTGGCCCGACCCCCTGATCTTGCTCCATGACCTTGCAGATCTTCCTACCCTATCCCAGCGTGAGGGCCATCTGCTCTAAACAGCACTTGCAATGGCAAATAACTACTTCATTTGACACTGGTGCTTCCCCCTTCTCCCCAGGCATGAGGAATGGCTCTCGGCCATGTACCAGACTCCCTAGTGCAAACATGTCATTTATGACCTGCAGGACAGAGCGGAAACCTTCTTTCTGATCGGCACACCCTTTCTGCAGGATGACAGGCAGAGAGGAGCTGGCTGCCAGGTGTCTGAATCCATGGTACAACTGCATCTATCCCGGTTTGATCTAGCCCACACGACCTACTTTTTTCTTGGCTCCCGTAGGAAGGTGGATACCTGACTATGGTTGCCCCCAACTTTTAGCCTAGTGTTTAGCTGGTTTTCGACTTTGTTGGCCTGGGATCCTGCTATTCAGGACCCCAGGCTACCTGCTCTCTATGTAAAATGGACTCCATGCACTTTAGGTGCATTACCAATTGGAACATGATCACCTTATGAGCCCCTGTACAGTGTACCCTGGGTACCCAGGGCATAGGTGCATCCAAGGCCTAGCAGGGGCTGCAGCACGTATTGTGCCACCCCTGGATTGGCCTTACTATTTGACACAACTGGCTGATTATTCAGCTGGGGCAAGGTGGTGTAATCACCCTTTGCTTTAGGTTTAGTATCTCTACATCTAACACATACAAGGACACGCAGTAACCTATAAGTCACTCCTATGGCAGGCCTTATCAAACCTGGAGGCAGAGTGCTTGGTTATGTGTGAGATGGTGCTCTAGCATGAGCTGAGCCTGTCTGCAGCTTTTGGAACCATGTCCTTTAGCTGTTTCCTGATAGCGTCATACCATATACTCTTAATTGCATTGTGAACCTCGCGGTTAAATGCTAACTCTGGTTTGACATTATCAAAACATGTCGAGTGAGGTGTCATACGAATTGGAATACTACCCCCTCGCCAATTCTGGCGACGGCGGTAGCATTCCACCCTTCTAGAGGGACATGACATGTACAGAACCTAAACCCCGGTTAAAGTTAAACAGAGCCTCAGCATCACAAAATGGATGCTGCCACCACAGACACAAGTCTGACCTCCTGCTGCTGGGAGTCCTTCCAGCGAGGGAGGCTTGGACAAAGGGTTTCCTGCCTTGGGAGGTGCTAGCACCACCCCAGACAGGATTTTCTGTATCTGGTTTGGTAGCGCTGAATAGAATCAGACATGCCCGGGGCACACAAGGTGTCCCCGTGCATAGGCTAGTTCAAACCGGTGCTGGGGAACTCCAGCCCCAGCTCTGGCGTGAAACTGGACAAAGGAAAGGGGGTGTAACCACCCCCTTCCTGGTCCCACCCATAGGAGGGACCTAGTAGGTAGGCCAGCCCCTAGAATTGGCTTAAAAGTAGTAGCTGAGTCCCAAGACGGCAGATTACCGTGAAATTTGACTACATAAGAAGAAATTCTGGACCTTCGAAGTTCTGCTGCTCAGATGACTGAAGAATCTCCCTTGACCAAGGAGTGGCCACCCTGTGAATACAGACACCATCCAGCCGGAGACTGAGCCCAGAGCCTGACAAGAACCAGACTCCCAGACATCTAACAGCCCGATCCACAGTCCCTGCAAAGCTGAGATGAGTGGAGGCGACCTGAGACGCGGGACCGGACCTCTTGAAACGTCCACGAGAAGCTGACTGCGCAGCACCTGAGGCACCCTCATCGCTGAACTTGGGGTCTTGAGAAGCCCCACCACTGAGCTACATTTGCACCAAGGACCAGCCCTCCAACTCTCACGAGATCTGCGCGGGGCCCTTCTGCTTTGTTCCACTCGACGCGCCTATCCGGTTACTAGTCTGTTGACAAGTGGCCATTTTGGCGACCAAACAACAACTTTCCACTGCTGGTCTGATTGCACCAGACTGGCCCTTGCTGCTCCTAAAAGCAGCAACCCTTCTGACCTTGATGGTTAGCGTGAGAAGCCTTCTTTGTTTCCTGCGTGGCTTGCATTAGCCAAGGCCTGTTTGCTCGGATCAGGAAGCCGACTCCGCCATCAACTAGAGCCTACGTGGGACAGCTTGTTAGTGGCTCCTGGTCCTCGTCATCATCGCTTAGTCCACGCTGCTGAAGAGACAAGCCTCACAACATCACCTGTTGGCACCCGACAACGCCTGGTTCCTTCCTGGTTCCACGCCGGTCACTGGCTAGTGACTGTGAACATTGTCCCCTCTGCTTTCAGGTCTTCACCACTTCAGATCCACCCTTGGATCCACCGGAACTCTTCACATCAGGTCCCCTGCAGCATCAACACTCCAAGGCTCCATCTGAACTCCTGCAGAATCCCGACACACTTTGACTCCACTGCACCCGCTTCCTGTGGGTGAGGTAACGCTGGCACTCCAGTGCCCCCGAGTAGTTTAACACTCCTAGTGTCCAGATTCCAAAGGGTTAAGTTCTGACTGACCGGAAGACTTCCTACCTTCACCTTTTTAACTTTTACGCATCCATTGATTTCAATGTAAATTGCTTCTAACTTTGCGTACTGCAAACCAGATCCCGTGGGCCTCCTAGTTCCTAACTTGCGTTAGTACAGCATAGCCCCAGTGATTCCCAAGGCCCTAGGCCTTACTTCCTTTCGACTCGTGGTACTTATACCACTTCATTAGCATATGGTTTTAGGGGCCACCCGGGCCTATCCATATTTGTGCAACTTTCATATAATTATCAATTGTATTGTTTTAACATGTTTTCTTCTGTGCTCATAAAGAGTTCAGGGGACTATTTGTAGTAATAAATACATATATATTTTGAATATATATCCTGTGGGGTGTCCTTTCACTTGGTGTTCAAGGGGTTACATATGGTAATACAGCTGGCTTCACATGCCAAAAGAGTTTAGCCTAAGGCTGCTTTGTCCACGCTACCACTAGGATAGCTGGTCTATAAGGTTGACTTACAACCAATCACCATAAGCGTGGTTTGGACTGATACAAGGTGGTCACTAGAACTAGTGAACATCATATATTAGGCCAACTTCTTTCATTGGTGGGCAGCGGTGGGATTTGAGCTTGCTGTTGTTTTACCATTGTAATCTTTGCCAATACCTTGTGAAAGATCATACAGGTACCTATAGGTACATATAAAAAACAAGATAGTATATTTAAGTTCTACTGAACTTAGTGTTGTAGAGGATAGGGCTTAGCACACCCTGACTACTAAGCATGGGCAAATTTTGCGAATCTGGCGTTCGCGAATTTGCGTATTCGCGAATTCTCAATCCGCAAAATCCGCAAACTCTCGCGAATTTGCGGATTTTTTTTGTGTTTGCAAGGGTTTCTGCAAGTTCGCGAGGGCTTTGTACCAGTTCGCAATTGCGAACTTACTTATCGGCTCGCAACGGTCGCGACTTTGTTGTTTCTACGTCTGGTTCATCATCACAGGTTCACAGCACCCTCTGTTTCACCTCTGCCATCCTCTGGTTCACCCATGCCACCCTCTGGTACATCACTGCCACCCTCTGATTCATCACTGTAGATTATGGGGGGGAAAAGCAAGCACACCTGCCCTGCTTCAACTGACATGAATTAATTTCTGGTTCATCACTGTAGATTATGGGGGGGGGAAAAGCAAGCACACCTGCCCTGCTTCAACTGACATGAATTAATTTGGGGTTGATTATTGTGTCACTGAATTTAAACTTCCTGTCTGGCACCTGCTTCCTTATCTGTAATTTCGCGAGTGCGAGTTTGTTGCTGCCCGCCGCATCTACATGTTAGCAATTGCAAACTCTCGCGATGCGTCGCCAAACTCCCGCGGGATCCCGCAGCAAGATCCAAAATGGCGCAGCACTCGCAAAATATCGAGAAAAACAACTCGCCAAACGCTGAATGACGGTAAGTGAACGCCGCACGCCGCAATATTGTATTACCAAGCAAAAAAATCTGCTGCGTGCGAATTTGCGGATTTTCGGTAAATTCGCGAGAGTTCGCGGATTGCGAATTTACCGAAAATCCGTGAGCGTAACGGATATTCCGCCCATGCTTACTGACTACAACCACTAGAGAAGGTTTAGTAGGAGAACACATAGAGTAGGTAGATCACAACATATCCACCTCACTAGAGCAAATGGCTGGCACAGAAGGACCCAGTGGGATTCCAACTGTGGAGGGTGGCCAACCTCAGGCACCATCCAGATTTGCTTTTCTCACCTTTCAGGAGCTGAGAAATTTGTGTTCAACAAGGAAGCTGAAACAAGGGTCTAACCCTACCACTAAGCAACTCCTAGAGGTCTTGGAACAGTCTGAGGCTCTAAAAACCTCTGAGCCAGCCCCTACAGGGGATGAGGAAGAGGGCCTGACTCCTACAGAAGATGCTAGGGATCCCACGTCCTCATTGAGGATGATGACAGTAGTAACCATGATGATGTTGATTCAGATCAGGTAGGGGACGAGTCTGATGGAGGAAGGTATAGCCAGGTCACAGTCAGGAGGCTTAGCCAGGCTAACCTAAGTCACCCTGGAGCTGAGAATGGGCCAGTCCCACTCAGGCCTCAAGGTGGACTTAACCAGGGGTATAGGAGGAATAGGAATCACTCGGGTGAATCCCAGCACTCCAATGCCTCTAATGGCCCTAGAATCCCTACTCAAAGGAGGATGACTTCGCCTCAGAGGAGAGAACATGAGGCCAAAATGAAAGAAGCTGCTCTTAGGATTCAAAGACAGGAATTTGAGGTTGCACTGGCCAAAGAGAAGCTTGCTCGTGCTAGAGAGCATAGAGAGAGTGGGTTAGAACCCACTGGTGGCAGCAATATCCCTAGGGATACAGACAGGACATATGATAATAGAAGCCTGGGAAAGATTGTGCCCCCCTACAAGATAGGGGATGATATCCACAAATGGATTACTGCTCTGGAGAAGGCCTGCAAAGTACAGCAGGTACCCCAGAGTAAGTGGGCAGAAATCTTATGGCTCTCTTTTGATGAAAAAGGCAGAGACAAGCTCCTCACAGTTAGTTATGAGGATGCTAACAACTACCAAGTCCTGAAAAATGCACTGATTGATGGGTTTGACTTAACAACTGAACAGTACAGGCTAATGTTCAGAGACACCCAGAAAACTCAGACTCAGGACTGGACTGATTTTGTAGATTGTGCTACTAAGGCTCTGGAGGGCTGGTTATTGGGAAGTAAGGTTCATGATTACACAGGATTGTATAATCTAATGATGAGAGAGCACATCCTGAATAATTGTCAAAACCAACAGTTACACCATCACCTGGTAGACTCAGATCTGACCTCTCCACAAGAATTGGGTAAGAGGGCAGACAAATGGGTCAGAACCAGGATTAGGCCTAAAAATCAGAGTGGTGACCAAAAGAAAGAGTCTACCAAGCCTCAAGAGAAGGGTGGGAATAAATCAAAAGATCAAACCACAACAGGGCCCAAAAAAAAAATCTTCTGAAGGGGGTGGGTACCAAAATCCTTCCAATGTCCCAAAGAAACCTTATTGCCATAGCTGTAAACAGCCTGGCCACTGGAAGACTGATAATAGTTTCCCTAAAGCCAGCAATAAGGAAAATGTTCCCCCAGGTAATACTCCAACACCTCCTGTTACTACTAGTAGTAATCCCCCAGGTGGTGGGAGTGCCCCCAAGAATTTGGCTGGGTTTACTACGGGAAATCAGGTGGACTCTGGCCTAATCAGGTCCCCTACCACAGCTACTCTTGTCTGTGAAAATGGCATGGGGTTTGCCAACTTCACTGCTTGTCCCAACACTTTGGACAAGTACAGACAGGAGCCCCTCATCAATGGTCTGAAAGTTGAGGCCTATAGAGACACAGGGGCTAGCATCACTATGGTGACTGAGAGTCTAGTCCCCTCAAGGCAACTTTTACCTGGAGCCACATACCAGGTGACCAACATTGATGGAGTACAGAAAGATCATCCCATGGCAGTAGTAAATCTCAGCTGGGGAGGTGTCACTGGCCCCAAGAGAGTGGCAGTGTCATCAAACTTGCCTGTAGATTGTCTACTGGGGAATGATCTAGAAATCTCAGCCTGGGCTGAGGTAGAGCAAGAAACCCATTCAAAATGATACATCTCCATGGAAAGGTTAGTGGAGCTGTGATGGCCACAGCCCCAATCCAAGATGTCCCCCCTGAACAGATCAGGAGGACTGTGACAGTCTCAGCCTAATCCCAGGCAGATTCCTTCCCTGAACAGGAGTGCGAGGACGGTGCAACAGGCACAAGGCAGGCTCTGACCAGAAAAGCTGGTCAACCCCTTACCGCTTCACTCCTGGAAGCATTGGCTGCAAAATCTAAGCGCATATATGGGAAGGGAATCCCCTCTCAGACTTAGAGAAACACCTTAGTGAGTGTAACATATAGCCTGGATTACACTCCTTTTTAACCTGCACTACACTCTATTTTAAAAAGGTCCTGAGAAAAGCCAGATTTAGTTTAAGGCACTGGCTGAAACATGTCGACCAACTGATGGATGTAGGAGGTAGTAACTCGCCTCCCTTAAACATCCCCAAGCCTTATTTTAACCGCTGACGGGGGCCCAGTTATTAAAATTTCATTTACCCTCGGGTACTGGGACCCTCACCAAGCCGTTTTAACTCACACTTCACTTTACACCTCACACTACACTCTCAGTATAATACCAGCTCGGCGTAATCAGGCGTCGCAGCACACCCGGGACACATTAGGTGTCACTGGGTGGGCCCGATGATGAAGCATGCCACCAACCATGTTGGTGGGTGAGGGCTTCATGAACTCACCAACGAGGTGCCCATGACAAATCTAATCAGAGTCCTAACAATATTGGTCATATTTAAGCTAGTCTCTTTTGATAACACATATAAACTACGGGGACTCGGACTAGCTTTCTAGTCCTCGCTCTCTCTCTTGATACGCACAAACTTTTACCTGGAGCCACATACCAGGTGACCAACATTGATGGAGTACAGAAAGATCATCCCATGGCAGTAGTAAATCTCAGATGGGGAGGTGTCACTGGCCCCAAGAGAGTGGCAGTGTCATCAAACTTGCCTGTAGATTGTCTACTGGGGAATGATCTAGAAATCTCAGCCTGGGCTGAGGTAGAGCAAGAAACCCATTCAAAAATGGTAAATCTCCATGGAAAGGTTAGTGGGGCTGTGATGGCCACAGCCCCAATCCAAGATTTTCCCCCTGAACAGGTCAGAAGGGCTGTGCCAGTCTCAGCCTAATCTCAAACAGATTCCTTCCCTGAACAGGTTGGCAGGGCTATGATGGTAACAGCCCATACCCAAACTGAGTCCCTTCCTGAAAAGGTTGGTGGGGCTGTGATGGCCACAGCCCAAACTCAAACGGATTCATGTGTTGTGAAGCCTGAAACTATGGATCACTCCACACAAACAGAGAGCATTGAGAAGGAAGAGAAATCTCCTTCCCACCAGACTTTAGGAAAGGATCAGCCTCCTCAGGGAACTGATCTTACCCCTTGTGAAGGAACTGCCCCAGAGGTAGTCAGGCCTAGCCTGGCAGAACCCCTGATGTCAGTGGACCCTTCCAAGGTGGGACCCAGTCTGGAGCAGGTAACCTGCCCCTCTCTACCCTGCCTCAGTCAGTCCAGGGCTGTAGAGGTCAGGGAGGCCAGTGGACCCCAAAGGGCCCCCTGTCCACAGGAACCCCCAATCAGCAGATTAAGGGCACCGAAGCTAGCAGCCCTAGCAAGGTGAAAATAAAACAAACTCCTGAGGGATCCCCCTTAAACTTAGTTAAGGACCTCCCACAGATGGACACTGTTGGGCACAGCCAAACCTGGGACCTAAAGGCCCCAAACCTGACCTGTCCCTCCAGTAAGCCAAACAGAGGGACCCAGCCTCCAGCTTTAGGTAGCCAGAGGTTGACCCTGAGAGCACACTGCAACTCAGTCCTGGAAAGAAAGGCATATATGGTGGATAGTTATTGGAGGAAGTTGAGCCCAACATTAGTGGAGCCTCACTTCAGTACTCCATCCCAGCACCAGCCTTTTACTTTGCCAAAACACACCACATGTAGAGAATCCCTATGGTGGAGACCCTCTGCTACCCTTAGAGTGAGGGATTGCTTAGTGGACCATGAGATAGGGGGTAACCATGCCAGTGCAGGTACATCCTTATATGGCCACTTAGGCAATATAGGCTTACCTGGTCAAGGATAGCCTTATCTCCTTTCGTTTGGGGGGGGGGAGGGGTGATCGTGTAGGAAGGTGGATACCTGACTATGGTTGCCCCCAACTTTTTGCCAGTGTTTAGCTGGTTTTCGACTTAGGTGGCCTGGGATCCTGCTATTCAGGACCCCAGGCTATCTGCTCTCTCTGTAAAATGGACTCCATACACTTTAGGTGCATTACCAATTGGAACATGGATCCCTTGTGAGCCCCTGTACAGTGTACCCTAGGTACCCAGTGCAAAGGTGCTTTCAAGGCCTACCAGGGGCTGCAGCACGTATTGTGCCACCTCTGGCCTGGCCTTACTATTTGCCACAACTGGCTGATCACTCAGCTGGGGCAAGGTGGTGTAATCACCCTTTGGTTTAGGTATAGTATCTCTATATCTAACACATACAAGGACACACAGTGACCTATAAGTCACTCCTATGGCAGGCCTTATCAATCCTGGAGGCAGAGTGCTTGGTTATGTGTGAGATGGTGCTCTAGCATGAGCTGAGCCTGTCTGAAGCTTTTGGAACCATGTCCTTTAGCTGTTTCCTGATAGCGTCACACCGTATACTCTTAAGTGCATTATGAACCTTGCGGTTCAATGCTAACTCTGGTTTGACATTATCAAAACATGTCGAGTAAGGTGTCATACGAATTGGAATACTACCCCCTCGCCAATTCTGGTGACAGGGGTAGCATTCCACCCTTCTAGAGGGACACGACATGTACAGAACCTGAACCCCGGTTAAAGTTAAATAGAGCCTCAGCATCACAAAATGGATGCTGCCACCACAGACACAAGTCTGACCTCCTGCTGCTGGGAGTCCTTCCAGCGAGGGAGGCTTGGACAAAGGGTTTCCTGCCTTGGGAGGTGCTAGCACCACCCCAGACAGGATTTTGTGTATCTGGTTTGGTAGGGCTGAATAGAATCAGACATGCCCGGGGCACACAAGGTGTCCCCGTGCATAGGCTAGTTCAAACCGGTGCTGGGGCACTCCAGCCTCAGCTCTGGCGTGAAACTGGACAAAGGAAAGGGGGTGTAACCACCCCCCTTCCTGGTCCCACCCACAGAAAGGACCTAGTAGGTAGTCCAGCCCCTAGAATTGACTTAAAAGTAGGAGCTGAGTCCCAAGACGGCAGATTACCATGAAATTCGACTACATAAGAAGAAACTCTGGACCTTCGATGCTCTGCTGCTCAGAAGACTGAAGAATCTCCCTTGTGGCCAAGGAGTGGCCACCCTGTGAATACAGGCACCATCCAGCGATCAACGACTGCTTTGCCGCCACCTCCAGCCGGAGCCCAAGCCCAGAGCCTGACAAGAACCAGACTCCCAGACATCTAACAGCCCGATCCACAGTCCCTGCAAAGCTGAGACGAGTGGAGGCGACCTGAGACGTCGGACCGGACCTCTTGAAACGTCCACGAAAAGCTGACTGCGCAGCACCTGAGGCACCCTCATTGCTGTGCTTGGGGTCTTGAGAAGCCCCACCACTGAGCTACATTTGCACCAAGGACCAGCCCTCCAACTCTCATGAGATCTGCATGGGGCCCTTCTGCTTTTTCCACTCGACGCGCCTATCCGGTTACTAGTCCGTTGGCTAGTGGCCATTTTGGGAACCAAACAACAACTTTCCACCACTGGTCTGGTTGCTCCAGACTGGCACTTGCTGCTCCTAAAAGCAGCAAGCCCTCTGACCTTGCTGGTTAGAGTTAGAAGCCTTCTTTGTTTCCTGCATGGCTTGCATTAGCCAAGGCCTGTTTGCTCTGATCAAGAAGCCGACTCCGCCATCAACTAGTTCGTACGCGAGACAGCTTGTGAGTGACTCCTGGTCATCGTCATCATCGCGTAGTCCACGCTGCTGAACAGACAAGCTTCACAACATCACCTGTTGGCACCCGACAACGCCTGATTCATTCCTGGTTCCACGCCAGTCACTGGCTAGTGACTGTGAACATTGTCCCCTCTGCTTTCAGGTATTCACCACTTCAGATCCACCCTTGGATCCACCGGAACTCTTCACATCAGGTCACCTGCAGCATCAACACTCCAAGGCTCCATCTGAACTCCTGCAGAATCCCGACACACTTTGACTCCACTGCACCCGATTCCTGTGGGTGAGGTAACGCTGGCACTCCGGTGCCCCTGAGTAGTTTAACACTCCTAGTGTCCATATTTCAAAGGGTTAAGTTCTAGACTGACCAGAAGACTTCCTACCTTCACCTTTTTAACTTTTACTCATCCATTGATTTCAATGTAAATTGCTTCTAACTTTGCGCACTGCAAACCAGATCCTGTGGGCCTCCTAGTTCTTAACTTGCGTTAGTACAGCATAGCCCCATCGATTCCCAAGGCCCTAGGCCTTATTTCCTTTTGACTCGTGGTACTTATACCACTTCGTTAGTATAGGGTTTTAGGGGCCACCCGGGCCTATCCATATTTGTGCAACTTTCATATACTTATCAATTGTATTGTTTTAACGTGTTTTCTTCTGTGCTCATAAAGAGTTCAGGGGACTATTTGTAGTAATAAATACATAAATATTTTGAATATATATCCTGTGTGGTGTCCTTTCACTTGGTGTTCAAAGGGTTACATATGGTAATACAGCTGTCTTCACATGCCAAAAGAGTTTAGCCTAAGACTGCTTTGTCAACGCTACCACTAGGATAGCTGGTCTATAAGGTTGACTTACTACCAATCACCATAAGGGTTGTTTGGACTGATACAAGGTGGTCACTAGAACTTGTGAACATCATATATCAGGCCAACTTCTCACAGCTCCCTGCTCCACAGCGGTGACCCCGGGATCACCTCTGAATCCTCTCACTCCCCCTTCACATCCCTTTTCACCTCTCTGAACACTCCCTTTTAAAATGCAACTTTTACAAGCTCCCTGTGACATAGAGTACAGTGGCATAGAGGGGAGTAGAGTAGAGTGAAGTAAAGTGACATAGAGTGGAATGGAGTACAGGGGCTTGTAGTGGCTTTGAGTAGAGTGGCATACAGTAGGGTGCTGTGAAGTAGAGTGGCGTAGAGTAGAGTGGCGTAGAGTGGTGTAGAGTAGAGTGGTGTAGAGCGAAGCGGGGAAGAGTAGAATGGAATACAGTACAATGGCGTAGAGTAGTGGTGCAGAATGGAGCTGCATAGAGTAAAGTGGTGCAGAATAGAATACAGTACGTTATAGGGCAGTGGTGTATAGTTGAGTAGCGTAGAGTAGAGTGGCATAGAGTGAGTAGAGTAGAGGGAAGTGGGGTAGAGTTATGTTGGGTAGAGTGCAGTGGAGGAGAGTAGTATTGCGTATAGTAGGGAAGAGTGAAGTGGGGTAGAGTGATCAGTTGTCAAGTAGAGTGGCATAGAGTAGAGTCACGTTCAGTGTAGTGGGGTAGAGTGAAATGGGGTAGAATTAAGCAGCATGGAGTGGAGTAGAGTGATGTAGAGTACGGAAGCATAGAGTACAGTGACAGAGAGTGGAGTTGCATCGAGTAGAGTAGCGCAGAGTACAGTACAGTGGCATAGAGTGCAGTGGCATAGAGTAGATTGGCGCAGAGCAGAGTAGAGTGGCATAGAGTGTAGTGGGGTGGAGTAGAATGACGTAGAGTAGAGTGCTGTACAGTAGAGTGGCATAGATTACTGTAGAGTTGCGTAGAGTGAAGTGGAGTAGAGTGAAATTGGGTAGATTAGAGTTGCATACAGTGAAATGGGATAGAGTCAAGTGGTGCAGAGTAGAGTACAGTGGTATAGAGAGCAGTAGCATAGAGTAGAGTGGTATGGAGTAGAGTGGCAGAGAGTAGAACGGAGTAGAGTGGCTTCAATTGACATAGAGTAGAGTGGCTAGAGTACAGTGGCATACAGTGCAGTGGTGTAAAGTACAGTGGCATTCAATGGCATAGATTAGAGTGGCATAGAGTTAGGTGGGGTAGAGTAAAGTGGTGTAGAGCGAAGTGGTGTAGACTCAAGTGGGGTAAAGTAGAGAGGCATAGATTGCAGTAGAGTAGAGGGGCATAGACTGCAGTGGGGCAGATTAGAGTGCACTGGTACAGAGTGCAGCGGCATAGAATGGAGTCCCAAAGAGTGGAGTAGAGTGGCTAACAGTGGAGTGGAGTGGAGTAGAGTGCAGTGGCATATAGTGCTGTAGCATAGAGTACAATGGTGCAGAGTGGAGTTATGCAGACTACAGTATCATAGTTATGTAGACTACAGTGGAGCTGAGTAGAGTGGCATACAGTGAAGTGGCGGAGAGTGGAATGTTGCACACTGCAGTAGCATAGAATGGAGTGGCAAAGTCTGCAGTGGTGCAGAGTTGAGTAGAGTAGCATAAAGTGCAGTGCAGCGCTGTGGTTTAGAGTATAGTAGTGTAGTTTAGAGTGGTGCACAGAAGAGTGGCACTGTGTGGAGTGGCATGCTGTACAATAGAGTGGGGTAGAGTTAAGTGGCATAGAGTACAGTGTCCTAGAGTAGAGTGGTGCAAAGTAGAGTAGAGTGGTGTAAAGTGCAGCGGTCTTGAGTAAAGTACACTGGCATAGAGTGCAGTGGCATGCAGTTCAGTGGCATAGAGTAGAGTGATGCAGAGTGTAGTAGTGTAGAGTGCAGTGACATAGAGCACAGTGGTACAGAGGGGAGTGGCGCAGACCTCAGTAGCATACATTGCAGTGACATAGACTTTAGTGGTGCAGAGTTGAATACAGTGGCATAGAGTACAGCTTTGCAGGGCATAGTGCAGTGGTGTAGAATGCAGTTGTGTCTAATGGAGTCACATGGTGTACTGTACAGTGACAAAGAGTGGAGTGGTAGAGAGTACAGTAGAGTAGCGTACAATGCAGTGTGGTAAAGTGCTGTGGCATAAAGGGCAGTGGCGTAGAGTGCAGTAGCATAGCGTAGAGTGGTGCAGAGTAGAGCGGTACACAGGGTAGTAGCATAAAGTGCAGTGGCATAGAATAGAGTGGTGCAGAATGGAGTGGCTCAGACTTCAGTAGCGTCCAGCGCGTTGGCACAGACTGCATTGGTGCTGAGTTGAGTAGAGTGGCGTAGAGTGCAGTTGCGTCTAATGGAGTCACATAGTGTACTGTACAATGACGTAGAGTAGAGTGGTGGAGAGTACAGTAGAGTGGCGTAGAATGCTATGGCATAAATGGCACTGGCATAGAGTGCAGTTGCGTATAGTATTGTGGTGCAGAGTACAGTGGCGCACAGCACAGTAGCGGAAGCCCGCGCACCCCCACTGACCACGCACGCAACCTGGGAATCATCCTGGACTCAGAGCTCAAAATGGACCACCAGATCAACTCCATCTCGTCCCCCTGCTTCCACACCCTCCTACGTAGGACCTTCAAATGGATCCCCCTCAAACACAGAAAGACCGTCACTCATGTCCTGGTCACCAGCAGGCTTGACTACGGCAATGCACTCTATGCCGGAATAAACAAAAACCTCACCGCAAGCTACAGAACATCCAAAATGCCGCCGCGAGACTAGTCCTCAACCTGCCAAGACACTGCCATATCTCCCAGTACCTTATTACAAAAAACAGTTGACCCTAGTAGTTTGGGGGACCAGGGTAAGAATAGACACAAACTGGAATAGTATTTATGTCCTTTGTCCAGCCGGACAGGAATTTATTTGGCGATGCACACAATCAGAATGTAATGTCAAGGGGGCACAGCCCCTGACCTACAGTGAACAAGACAAAACAGCAAGTATAGGCAAGAGCGAGCAAATTGGTCTGTATACTTATAATCAGTGAACAGACTTGATTGTAGTTTGAGTGACCATTGTACAAAGCATTCACAAGCATATTCAGTACATACGATCCTATTGTGTCACAATTGCCTATTGCATTACCAAATAAATTCCTGTTACTCCAACTTAGTGTTGACTGTAGTGTGACACTACAGTCAACACTGAGAGAA
>NW_028243421.1:0-12790 GCF_964263255.1 Lissotriton vulgaris
TAGACACATGTGTAAAGACACTGTGGGCGTCTGAGGCTGGTGGATGTGGAACTCGTGTGGGCTTCCTTGTTTAGGGGCCCTCCCAATTATAGTTGTAGTTGTCATGGCATACTTTTTCTATGTTTAGTTCAGTTGATTGTCTCTTTAAGGAACCTATGACTGCTGATAATCATGGTGTTGCATGACATATGTACAGTGATTATGGTGGGATCATGCTGTATTGATATGAACAAAATGTATGCATTAATTGCACTGTAATTTTACAAAATCCAATACAAATGGTTACAAAAAAGTTCTTGTGAATGAGCCACACAGCTACTGTTATAAAAATATAGGGCAAAAATCAGAGAATCAATGTTAAGCACTTTAGCAATTTTTGTTCAGGTTTTGTGAATGATTTGCATATATATATAACCTAGTTCTGTGAAAACTGAAAAGGAAATATGAGTTTTTATGATCAATTGTGTCCCCTATCTTAGACCCCAACGACTCCGTGTACGCGTTACAAGTACATGTATGTTCCCTCCACTTCCAGTTATGAAGACGCAAATACATTTGCGTCCAACGTTAACATGTCCTCTTTCAGATCCACCATGAATGGGTCGAATATCCTGTTCCTAAGTATGCCTTGCCAACGTCTTTATGTGGTGTACTTTACACGTTTTTCAGCTCTGGCGAAGTAGGCCCTGAATTCTGCCATCGAGCCTTTTCCTGCCTTCTGACTCTGAATGCCTCAGCCTGGGCCTGCATCTGTACCCGTGACCTCTGCCTTACTCCCTGCGCGGCTAACAGTGCTTGGTTCAGCCTGTTGCCTGCCAAGACTGTATTCAGCCTTCAAGTTATCTGCTCCACTCCTCGAAAATACATTCCTGTCTAGTAGTTCAAGTAAACATCCTTCCAGCTGCAGAGCAAAGGGCCCGGCCTCACTGTCTCCGTACAAGTAATTCATAGCTCCTGTTACCATGGTAGGCCCATGCCCCCTCGCATCTCATGCATACACGAAGACGCTTATACACGCACTCACAGTCAGTATAGAATAGCCTCTGTCCGAGAGACCTTTCCTTCCAGATAATACAGTTCCTTAAACACAAGATATTAGATACGATTTGGGATTAGGTTGTTCTGACATCCCAGACTTCTGTCTCCTCATGTGGGGCTAAATGTCAAGTCCCCTTCACCCTCCAGTTACACGTCAATCACACGTCATGCTGCCTGCGCGCGCATCCCTGCCATGTATTTCTGCTGACACTGCAGGATTCTCTTATGGATCCACCTACTTGTGACATCATGTTAATGACGTTTCTAGTACACGCCTTCATGCACGCCTATTTTAACGCCTTTTCATTACGTATGTGTATTCTTATCTCTCCTCTCAGCTGTTACGCCTTCTGCATATGCCTTTACTGTAATGCATTGACTATATATATGAATGATTGTCAATAAAGTATTGTCTGTCAGTCCCTTCCCGAACCTACGTGGTGACGGAATGGTATGCCACCTTGGCTCGAGCCAAATACCCAATTCCTTTTTAAGGAATAAAACCCCTTTTGAAAACCTCAAATATCACGGATTTTGCCTCTTATTTTTCTGAGTTATTCCTATTGAACTTTACCGCATAAATTAAGCATAGGTAATTTAAATTTACCACATAATTGGCGCCCGAATAGGGACCCCTCCCCCATCTCACGCGCCGGAGGTGCGTTGCAGGCCTAGCCCCCTGCCACAGCCGGACGGACAACTACGCGTACCCGCAGGATTTCCTGTATCTCCCTCAGGCCAACGGAGGTGAATGAGGCTGCGATCAACACCCAGACGAGGCGGTGAGGAGTGCGGAGGATCCCGACCAGAGCCTAGCTGAGAGAGCAAGATCCGAGGTATACAGAGGCCCACCAGGTTCCGAAGTTCCGAAGTATCTGCGTCACGAGTCGAGTCCGGTCCAGTCCAGTCCAGTTTCCGAGGCCTTCCGTTCCGTGCTTCCCGGTGAGTACCATTGCTGGGGATGCATCTAGACGTGCGCATTAATTTGTGCCGGTCAAGACGGGTTTGGGTACACAGACCTGGTCTGCACTGTTTAGCAGTGTATCTGTACTGTTTAGCAGTATATCCTGTCTGCACTGTTTAGCAGTGTATCTGTACTGTTTAGCAGTACATCTAGTATCATGCAGTTAGCTAGTTTTATTCTAATCATTGTCGTTCGTTTTAAAATGTTTTAATGTGTTTTCAAAATGTCGTGGTATGAGTGATTGTTCGATCTTCATTATTGTGATTATTGTGTTCATATCTAAGTAAGGACCAAGTAGCCTGATTTTAAGATGCCGTTATTCTCCAAATTAAGACAGATAAAAACTACAAAAGGGATACTCGAGGAAGCTGTTCCCATTCCACCTAGGGACACTCCAGGGTACTTTATGTACCACAAACATGGCCTAGATGCCGTTTTATATCTCGATTTATGGGTGGACTACACCAAGGATCTAGCAGAGAATCAGAGATAGCCCGCTGCTGGGACATGGGATGCAGATTGCATCATGAGAGTAGAAGAAGCATTATGGAAAAAGAAAGCCAGACAGTCACAGAAAGATGCCATTGAATTATGGCGTAAAGAATCACATAGGCGTACAGGAAAAGCACACAGAAAAGAAGAGAAAAGTAGAGAGGATTCAGAAAAGGCCCGAGAAAATGTATTAGTTGAGGAAGGTATCCGAGTAAAAATAGAACAAGTAGATAGACAACGAAACACCCTTATGAATGGTATGTATCCTCTTCTGGCCGAGGGTTTACCTAAGGCCACCCCGGAAGTACCAAAAGATCTGCAACCCCCATTGCTCCCGACTAAATTACATCAGAAAACCGCAAAGGACATTTTCCTTTCCTCCTATCTAGACGATGTAGCCCCCGAATATGTTAATACCGTACCGCCGCACACACCCCCTACTGGCGGCGCTCGACCCCGAGATAGTCAGCCCCCACCTCCGCGACAAGCTACTCCTCCTCCCGTCCCAACCCTTCCAGCCGTCCTTCCATCACTGCCTGCACCTATTCCTCCTACTTTACACCCAAACAATCCCTTCGGAGCCAGCGCCTCAGGAGGCGCGTCCGGAGGGGCGACAGGTTTCCAAACTCCGCCACCAACACATCGGTGGACTTATAGAGAACTAGCACAACAACGTACACCTCGAGCAGCCGATTTTGACATATATGGAGAACGTCTTGCAGACTGTAGATATGATCCAGTACCTGGTAAAAAGAATGACGAGAGAATGTTGCTCGCATCAGTACGATTGCGACGAGTCACAAACTTTTTATTGACACTACCTGGAATGGTAGATCATCTAGATAAAATATATCATTTTGTTCAAACAGGGGCAGGGCCTGAAAGTATTAAAGAGGCATTGGCCTACCAGAAAGTTGATACTCAAGGCAAGATATTACGGTTTCTTATAAACTGTCTAATAAGAGAAGCGGATAGGCCGGGCGCAAACCCGGACGACAGAAAAGCACTTCATAGATGGGGTCAGAAGATAGCAGATGGGGATCATGATAAACTGGCTTGTATAGAAAATATGTACCGAAGGATCAGGAATGTAATAATAAAGATGCATGAAAGAAGACAGCCAGTACCAGAAATAGATTCAGACAAACTTGAATCCTCAGGGGAGGAGGACGAACCAGAAGAAGAAGCAGGACAAGCACAATTACCAGTTAGAGAAATGATAGCTTATGTAGGCAAAGGAAGACCCTTTAATAATTTAATGCGTCCAGTACGTCCAGAAAGTAAAAGAATTTTTCAGGAAGCCATGTGTAATCCGAGAACTCCTGAACACTTATTCCAAGCCACTGATAACAGACTTCGAGAACGAATGGGGTACCATGTACTCGATTCTATGGACGAACAAGAATTAGCTAGGTCAGCAGTACAATGGGCTGACAATCCCGAGAAATATAGTGATGATGCGTTAGCACACACATTTTTGAATATGACACCAAGTGAACAGCGTTTAGCTGGTACTTACATGATACAACACCTACTCTTATTATATAGAAGCCAACACTCTGATCCAGGTCCCCTGCCTGATATATTAGCAGAACTGCTCACGAATAAATGGAGAGGTCTAGGTACCGATCTAATTAAAGTAATTCTAGAACATCGGCACAGATATAGTGCCTTCCTATGTCCACAATCTGATTTACCACACTCCATGGAAAGAAAAATGTATTACATAGACAGACAGAATCCGTTACGAGAAGTGCACCCAGTCCAGAATACTGACAATACGCTTAGACGCGTGT
This sequence comes from Lissotriton vulgaris, assembly GCF_964263255.1. NCBI lineage: Eukaryota > Metazoa > Chordata > Amphibia > Caudata > Salamandridae > Lissotriton > Lissotriton vulgaris. The sequence goes on from NW_028243421.1 coordinate 4,291, forward strand.
TTGTGTACACGCCCATAACTAAAATAGAATTATTGGAAATGAAAAATTAGTACCTAGCCATGACAAAGATCCCGCAGGTTTTCACCGTGAAATAAAAGACATGTTACTCATGGGTGATTACACTTATCCAGACCTTATGAAAATATTGAAAGTGCTACTGCCTGCTGGTATTTACGAGAAACTCAAAGAAAAAGAATGGGAAGTGGGAAATGCAAAGATTGATTGGACTGCATTAGAAAACGAAGAAAATACCCGAGTTCCAGGCCTAGGGCTTGGGGACAAAGTTAAAGCGTTACCAGGATTGTTAGTACAAGTATTGCCACGTTTATTAAGTACGAAAAAGGAAGACTGGGGTGCAATCTCAGCCTGTAAACAGAAACCTGATGAAGACACTAGTGATTTTTATTCCCGATTTGAAAAATGTTTTGGTATTAATAGCGGTCTGAAAGCAAGTAGCGAGTCATATCCACATCTTTTTGTAACGAAATTAGTCGAGAATTCTCTGCCCCAGGTTAAGAACAGAGTACTGAAAGTCGAAAGCACTTGGCAAGCTAATACTCCTTCACAAATGTTACAAATGTTACAGTACCACCAGAATAGAATTAGAGAAGAACAAGAACACGAACAAAGACGTATGAAAGACACGAAAATGAAAATGTTAGTTGCTCAGTCAGTTCCAGCTGACGGTCACAAAAAGGGTACGACCCAGCCCAGTAATTCAACGGCCCCTGTTAAAGGAGTATGTAACTATGGTAAACAGCCAGGTCATTATATAAACGATTGTGCAGTTCTGAAACATAATATCTCCACGGGTAAGACCAAGGAGAGACCACGTCCACCTAGACAAGATCAGGCCCAACAACAAGTACCCCAGAACATCCAGCATATCCCGCCTATGCCAGCTTCATCGCAGACCGTAGCAGTACCACAGCAACAGCCTATTGCCGCAACACAAAACACGACACAACAGATGTACCAGTATGCACAAAATGACTACCCCGATTACCAGCGATACACATGAAACAGCCGAGAGAGGGAGGTTGGCTTGCCTCTTATTGAGGTTCCTGTAGATCAAGAGGGTCCTTATGTACACAGTCAAGTATTAGGGAAAGACAGAAAGTTTCTAATTGATACAGGGGCAAGCCGTACAACGATTAGTCATGATGAGGTTCCAGGGGCATCCCTCTCAGGCTCACAGAATGTTTCCCTTGGTTTTTCAGGAAAACCTATTATTAACGAAGTATCACAACCTCTTCCTCTTGCAGTCGGTCCTCTGACACGGACTACAGACTTATTGCTTACCAAATCATGCCCAGAAAATTTGCTAGGTATAAAGACACTGAAAGCTCTAGGAGCTATAATATGCTGTTCTCCGGAAGGAGTACGATTATTCTTGCGAGATTTTAAAGGTCACTACGTATTAAGAGACATGGATCACCGATTACAGCATGTCCCTGCACATTTGTGGGCACAAGGCCCAACTGATGTAGGTTGTATGCACATTACACCATACCGAGTCACACTCAAAGCAGGAGTGGTATTACCACGAATTCGCCAATACAAGTTACCCCCAGATGCTGTAGTGGCTTTACTGAAAATCATTGACGAGCTCATTGCACAAGGAGTGGTCGTAGAGACCGACTCTAATGTATGTAATTCTCCTATCATTCCAGTCCTCAAACGTACTGATCCAAAAGCACCACCAGTTTATTGATTAGTTATTGATCTGCGCGAATTGAATAAATGCATTGTACCACAGTATCCCGTGGTTCCAGATATCTTTCATTACTGACAGCTATTGATCCAGAGGCAACGTTCTTTACTGTAATTGACCTCAAGAACGCCTTCTTTAGCGTCCCAATCGATCCGGAAAGCCAATACTTGTTCGGATTCTGTTTAAATGGACGAAGTTTCAAATTTGCACGCGCACCTCAAGGATTCACAGAAAGCCCCAGCATCTATAGCCAAGCACTGAAAAGACAACTCGACAGTATCCACATGCCTGTTAACACCGCCCTACTTCAGTATGTCGATGATCTGTTGATCACCGCCCGAAGCGAACCCGAATGTGAGAAAGCATCACTGACGGTTTTACATTTTCTGGCTGACAAGGGGCACAAGGTATCCCCTTCGAAGCTGCAATTCTGTGTTCAGCAAGTTGTGTACCTTGGTCACTTGCTGTCCAAAGTGGGGAGACAGCTCACACCTGATCGCATCCAGTTAATTGTAAACATGACAGCACCCAAGACACAAAAGGAGGTGCGGGCCTTCATAGGCCTCACTTCGTACTGCAGACAATGGATTCCCCAATACGCATTCCTAGCAAAGCCACTCATTCAGTTGACAACACAGGAGGCAGCGACATCGACTGTCCTCCCTTGGACTCAAGAACATACACAAGCTTTTGAAGACTTAAAGAAAGCCTTGTACATGTATTTATATAGCGCAAATTACCCACATCGCAGGCATCTGAGCGCTTGCTTAGGGAACCCGTCCTGGTATTCCCCTGTGAGATAACCCCGGCAGGGTATCCACAAGGTGAAAGCCAGGCATCCCGCCGCGAGGGGCCGTTGTGGAGATTAAGCAAGCTATTGCCCAGAGTCGCAGAGTGTGAACCCGTGAGTCGAGTAGGCACCGGAGCGAGAATTATCGAGTCCGTGGAATTATTGAGCCCAAGCCCCGTCGAGGCGGGGAATTGAACCCTGGTCCAGGGCCGATCTCAGCTTCCGGGTCTGCCGCCTCTATTCCCTGAGCCACACTTCTCCAGGTGGAATGAAGAATCGCAAAGGATGAGGGTGGGGAAACAACACAGAGGGTGCGGGTGGCAGAAAGTAACATGGAGGTCGGGGTGGGGGAAGCAACAGGCGGAAGAACGTCATGGAGCGGGTGGGGAGGAGCACATGGATTAGAAAGCAACTCTTGGGGGAAACGTACAGGAGGGCAGCATAACATGGACAGGCAGGGGAGAAGCACACAGGTGATGGGAAACTACGTCCTTCCGGCCCCGCCCACAACCAGGCGGTGGGCCGGACATCTTCTTCCGGTGTTTCCTCCGGGCTGCGGTGGAAATCAAAGTGTGACTCTGAATGTGTGTTACCATCGCCCCCCTCTCTCCGGGTACCTCTTGCATCACGCACTGCCATACTCCCGGTCAGTCCCACGGCCTCCCTTGTCTTAGTCCCGGAACTGGAGACTTAGTGGCTGCGCAGGAGGGGGGGTCGGGAACGGGATAAAAACAAAAGAATTAAAAATTCTTATGACATAAGCCTTATGTCAAGCACCTGTTTTAGCAACACCATGTTATAGTAAGCCTTTTACACTTTTTGTCACAGAACGTGAAGGTACTGCCTTGTCAGTACTCACTCAGGAACAAACGGGTTCACACAAACCGTGTGCTTACTTTTCTAGCACATTAGATCCAGTAGCCCAGGCTCTGCCTGCGTGCTTGAAATCAGTTGCAGCGACAGCTTTAGCAATCAGACAAAGCGATTCCATAGTACTAGGACATCAATTGACAGTACAAGTTCCACATTCCGTGGAAGTACTTTTAAATCGTACACAGACCCAACACTTGACTATAGCAAGACTAACAGGTTATGAATTGACATTGTTTCAGCCACACATAGAAATCAGACGCTGTAGTACATTGAATCCTGCCACACTTTTGCCATTAAGTGGCGTAGACCCATTGGCACATGATTGCATTGAAGTCATTACTATTACAACGAAACCCAGACAAGACTTGACAGATGTTCCATTACCAGATCCAGACCTGACACTTTATGTGGATGGTTCATGTATGAGAACAGGTACAGGTGAATTAGTGGCCGCCTACGCAGTCACGACAGACACCGAAGTTATTGAAACCAATTGTATTGACACCCTGTCAGCTCAAGCAGCAGAGCTCATCGCTCTGACACAAGCCTGTATTCAAGCCAAAAATAAGAAAGTTAACATATACACTGATTCACGTTATGCATTCGGAGTTGTTCACGACTTCGGAGTCCTCTGGCGAGAGAGAGGTTACTTAACTTCTCACGGTGCCAACATTCAACACGGTCCCCTCATTCAAGCCCTGCTAGATGCAATACATCTGCCTACTGCAATATCTATTATGAAGTGTAAAGCACATACAAAAGTTACCGATATCATTTCCCAGGGTAACGACCTGGCAGACCGAACAGCTAAGCAAACTGCTCAAAATCGAACTCATGTAACTAACTTGACAAAGACAATAGTTCCAACACCGACACATTGCATGACAGTCAGGGATCCCGCACATGATGTAATCGACATACAGACACATGCCACACCAGACGAAATCAAGAAATGGACTGAACTAGGAGGGATCCAAACAGATCAGGGATGGATGACGAAGGGAAAATCTACATGGTTTCTCCCCGACTCTATGGTTCAAGTCATCATTAACACAATACATAGCCCAGCACATCTAGGAGAAAAAGCCATGCTAGACAGTATTCAACATATATGGTTCAATAAAAACTTACGAGCAGCAGCCAAACAAAAAGTGCGTACTTGCATGATTTGTTGTCAGTTCAATCCAGGTAAAAGCATTCCCGTAGAGCAAGGTGGATTTCAACCTCCCGATCACCCTTTTGAAGTCCTCCAGATGGATTATATCCAGATGGAACGTTGTCGAGGATTCAAATATGTCCTCGTAGTCGTATGTGCACTTTCCCGATGGACAGAAGCATATCCAGTCCCAGATTACACTGCTCCGACCACTGCCAAGCAGCTGGTTCGTGAATTTTTCCCCCGGTATGGTTTGCCCCGTATCGTGTACTCAGATAACGGTCAGCCATTCTCATCCGAGCTTGTGAAACATATTACACTCCTGTTAGGCTATCAGTGGAAGTTCCACTGTGTCCGGCATCCCGAGGCAGCAGGTCTCGTGGAGCGCCATAATCAGACTCTGAAAATCCGACTTTCAAAAATCTGCAGAGAGAAAGGCGTTGACTGGATAGTAGCCTTGCCAGTTGCCCTTTTCTATATGAGGATGGTAGCGCATTCTCGAACCGGGCTATCCCCGTATGAAGTGGTCTTTGGTAGGCCACCAAATATGTGGGGGACGCCTATACCTCGTAAAATAACAGATGTTGACTGTATTATGCTGACAGATTACCTTGCCTCCTTGATGTCTGCACTACAATCTTGTCGTTCACAGGTAGCTGCAGCCTTTCCCGACAACACCGAGGTGAAGCCCCATGAAGTGGTCCCCGGCGACTTTGTCTTCGTTCGTAACTTCGACCGGAGAAGTCCGTTGGAGCCCCGCTGGCAAACTCCGAAATTGGACTCCCTTCGGACTTGGACTCTAAGCCCTGCCCTCCTCCACAGACTGATTCAAAACTCCCCCTGGTTGAGAAAACCGCCTCCGAGGAATATAGACTAAAACTACGGTCTAGCAAGTCAGACAGTTTAATTGTTTAAGTCCTCCCCTAGGTGAATCGGTTAAATTAGTTTCTGACATGTACCCCCTAGACCGAGATAGAGAGAGAGATAGACAGAAACAACTCAAGAAACGTGCATATTGTAAATCACTTCGTAGTCACTGTATAGTGACATTATTGATTATGTTTTTCCTAAGTCTGCTGATTATTGCTGCCAGTATATTATTGCATATATATTACCCTATTTTCAAGCGTGCATCATCTGCTTACAATGTCACAGCCGAACATTCTTTTAGCGAATTACCTCCACACGAATTGTCTTACAGACTTGCGCTGCGCAACAACACATTCATTAGTATGTTACATCACTCCCATCAGACCAACAACGCTACAAATTGTTGGATATGTGGCCGACTCCCTCCATACCAGAAATACAAGGGAGTTCTGCCCCTCTTTCCGTACCCGTTCACTCACAACGGCTCATGTGGTGCATGGTTTAGACTGATTAATTCTTTAGATTCTGACACTATAGTTTATGCAGGAAATTGGGTTTGGGGAAACCTGAACTTAGTTTTGCTTAAAGCCTGCTACCCTAACAAGGAGGGACTTCCCACAAGGACAGGAACTGATCTGGAAAATGAAGTATATGGATTAGGTAATTATACAATTAACCTCATGATTTTAACGGTTGAATCCGAAGCTGCACCAGTTTTGCCTGCTATGTCAGTATTACCAGTCACAGGTGAATTATGTATCAGAAAGAATGGTTCAGTACACTTAGGTCATAGTAAATGTACTACTGTGGTCGAATTCAGTGATCAAGGCAAGTCTACATTCAGAGCTACTCGTCATTCCTACTTCGTTTGTGGTCATACCGCATACATACGCTTACCTTTAGATTGGGATGGTACCTGTTATATTGCATTCCTTCTGCCACCTGTTTTCCTAGCCCCTCCTGATTATCACAGAAATACCAATCTAGTAAACAATAGACTTCGAAGAGATCTCCCGATTGTCGACTATACTGAAACGGCATGGGAGCAATACACAGACTTCAATAAAGGTTTTTTTCCCTACTTAGGTGCTGTCTTTAATAGTAAACTGATACGCAAATTGACTAGAACCCTCGAAGCAGTAGTGAATGAAACTACTTCCGCCCTAGGCAACTTGACAGAGGAGCAGTCTGCTATGCGGGTTGTTGTTCTTCAAAATCGTCTTGTCATTGACGTCATCCTAGCAGATAGGGGCGGAGCCTGTAAGGTCATCGGGTCGAGCTGCTGTGTTTTCATTCCAGAAAACGCGCCAACAGTATATAAAGCTATAACACGTCTCCATAAGATTGCAAGTTTGATACATCAGAATCCAGGCACCTGGACTTGGTCCGGTTGGTTCTGGACAACGTTGACCGCCTGGGGATGGAAGATCCTATCCTTCCTAGGCATTGGCCTTCTTATAGTATTCAGTTGCTGCCTATGTCTACAATGTGGGCCAGCGATTTGCGGCCTGTGTGCCACATCATGTATTCCACATTCAAGTTCCCATTCAAAACGCGAAAAGAAGAAAGAAGAGCAAATGATGTTACGTGAACAGATTGATCGATTCATGAGGATCGATATATCATGAAGGGTCCGTAGGGGACAAGGAGGGAATGAGGAAATATGAATTTTTATGATCAATTGTGTCCCCTATCTTAGACCCCAACGACTCCGTGTACGCGTTACAAGTACATGTATGTTCCCTCCACTTCCAGTTATGAAGACGCAAATACATTTGCGTCCAACGTTAACATGTCCTCTTTCAGATCCACCATGAATGGGTCGAATATCCTGTTCCTAAGTATGCCTTGCCAACGTCTTTATGTGGTGTACTTTACACGTTTTTCAGCTCTGGCGAAGTAGGCCCTGAATTCTGCCATCGAGCCTTTTCCTGCCTTCTGACTCTGAATGCCTCAGCCTGGGCCTGCATCTGTACCCGTGACCTCTGCCTTACTCCCTGCGCGGCTAACGGTGCTTGGTTCAGCCTGTTGCCTGCCAAGACTGTATTCAGCCTTCAAGTTATCTGCTCCACTCCTCGAAAATACATTCCTGTCTAGTAGTTCAAGTAAACATCCTTCCAGCTGCAGAGCAAAGGGCCCGGCCTCACTGTCTCCGTACAAGTAATTCATAGCTCCTGTTACCATGGTAGGCCCATGCCCCCTCGCATCTCATGCATACACGAAGACGCTTATACACGCACTCACAGTCAGTATAGAATAGCCTCTGTCCGAGAGACCTTTCCTTCCAGATAATACAGTTCCTTAAACACAAGATATTAGATACGATTTGGGATTAGGTTGTTCTGACATCCCAGACTTCTGTCTCCTCATGTGGGGCTAAATGTCAAGTCCCCTTCACCCTCCAGTTACACGTCAATCACACGTCATGCTGCCTGCGCGCGCATCCCTGCCATGTATTTCTGCTGACACTGCAGGATTCTCTTATGGATCCACCTACTTGTGACATCATGTTAATGACGTTTCTAGTACACGCCTTCATGCACGCCTATTGTAACGCCTTTTCATTACGTATGTGTATTCTTATCTCTCCTCTCAGCTGTTACGCCTTCTGCATATGCCTTTACTGTAATGCATTGACTATATATATGAATGATTGTCAATAAAGTATTGTCTGTCAGTCCCTTCCCGAACCTACGTGGTGACGGAATGGTATGCCACCTTGGCTCGAGCCAAATACCCAATTCCTTTTTAAGGAATAAAACCCCTTTTGAAAACCTCAAATATCACGGATTTTGCCTCTTATTTTTCTGAGTTATTCCTATTGAACTTTACCGCATAAATTAAGCATAGGTAATTTAAATTTACCACACTCTCCAACCTTCTACATTTTAAATGGTTTCTTTGTAATACACTGGGAAGGGTCCTTAAACTTTAAACCGGCAACCATGACTCTCCCATTGAATAGTACGTAGCACGCAGATGTGTTCTCACACTTCACCTGTCCTCCATGGGGCCCCTCCTTACTCACATTGGGTGTTCCTTGGGGTCCCAGCAATTCTACAACCTCTAGACACATGTGTAAAGACACTGTGGGCGT